>NC_061120.1:45098410-45104296 GCF_002878395.1 Capsicum annuum
ATGGTGAACTTTGGAGGTTCTTGAAGTTCACCATTAATTCTGCAAATTTATTCTAGATTCCAAGTTCCTAGTTCAAGAACTCCAAGAACCATCACTCAAAGACACGATTAACATCTCAAAAATGAGTATCGATCTAAAGTTCATCATTTAAGGTATGTGGGGTTTTTCAATAAGAACTCTCTTTCGTTCTTGTGCCCAAAAGTAATTTTCTTTACAAAGGCATGATTTTTATTTGATTTTTACGATTTTGAAGTATGAACCCATATCTTATGATGATTATTATGAAAACTTGATTTTTATGATGTTGAAAGATGAATTTACATGTGTGGAGATATAAAGCATGAATCTTGAATGATATTTATCATGATTTTGATATTTGGGTCGTGAATCCCTATTGGAAATTGTGTTTTTTGAGAAAGTGTGTGTTATAAGCACGTTGATGTTGAATATTTGAGATATTTTGAATGATTTGACCTTTTGGTCTTAATGGAGTTGTTTTGAACTTGAGTGTGAAAGAAATCCACAACGTGGTTGATTTTGATAGATGGGAAGTATGATGGCTCCCAATGTATATTTATATATTACTGAAATTATTTTGTTGTAGATTGTCTTTGAAATGATCTGAGCTACGTCCAGGAGAAATCATTAGCATTGAGTGGGAGGTATAAAACGACCTTACTTCCCTAGAACTACGTGCCCCTGTAGGAGTAATCCTGATACTGATTTAGATAGTGATCACTAGTTTGTGTGGATTTGATATCGATAGTCCTACTTTGATGGCAAGGATAGGACAGCTCTCCCCAATGTGGGTTGTACGTTGGACTCCATGTAGCTCACATGGTTTATGTCGGTTATAGGATCTCCTAGTGTGCGTGTGTTTCCTTGTGTCTATGGTAAATGGTGAAGTTATTTGAAAGTGGAATTGTAAAAGTTATTCTTTCAAAAGATTTAAATGATATTTATATTATGAGAATTGATATTCTTGATGAACTGAAAGTGATTGACAAATTATATGATGACTCATATGTGTTATTGTTCTTATTTCATCATCTCATGATTATGATGATTTTCTTCGAGCTATGTGAGTCTTTCATATATCCTGCATATTTCTTATAAATATTTATGATGATGATATTTATACAACTGCATACACCCCCATATACTCGATTCCTTTCCATGGTACTGAGTCATATCTTCGGATGTGGGCTGCATTTTCTCAGAATGTACATTCAAGTGCTCAGTTCC
Organism: Capsicum annuum; assembly: GCF_002878395.1. Classification (NCBI taxonomy): domain Eukaryota; kingdom Viridiplantae; phylum Streptophyta; class Magnoliopsida; order Solanales; family Solanaceae; genus Capsicum; species Capsicum annuum. The sequence goes on from NC_061120.1 coordinate 45,099,656, forward strand.
AGGTTTGATAGTGTTTCTTTGGGCACGCTATTCTACATGCTTTGTTGTGGTGAATCCTCATGTTCTGAGGACGTGATGTCTGATGTTGGTTTCACGTTATTGTTTACATTTAATAACTGAGTATGAGTCAGTTGGGGCATGTCTCAATGGCTCGCTGGTTTTATTGATTTTCTTAAAGGCTTGTTAGACTAGTATAGATATTGGGAGTAGACTAATAAGTCATATTTTAATATCTTTTTGAAATTCTTTCACTCTTAGATGATGATTACTCTATTGATATTTAAGGGTTATTTATGGAAACCCCATTGGTTTGTGTTGAACTGAATAAAAATGGCTCAACGGGTTATCTTGGGGCTACTCGTAGCCTCAAGCACCGTGTGATGCTTCGGGACCCATTTTCTGGGGCGTTACAAATTTGGTATTAGAGCCTAAGGTTTTAAGGTGTCCTAGGTAGTCTGACAAGCCATGTTAAGTAGATTCTTGATCATCGGTGTGCAGCGTGCCATATCTATGAGCAAAAGGCTACAAGACATTTTAGGAAAAAGTGTTATTCTTTCTTTCAGAAGTTTATCATTCTTAAAGTGTCTCTCTCTGCTATTGATTCGAGCTCTCCTCTTTCAGTTTCTAGGTGCATCCATGTTTGAGTGGTTTGGGAATTCTGTGTCACCCAAGAGTCATTTTATCTCTTACCTCAAAGCTAGAAAGCTTATTTATAAGGGGTGTATTTACCATTTGGTTAGAGTCAAAGACACTAAGTATGAGACTCCAAATCTCCAGTCTGTTAACATCGTCAATAAGTTTTCTGATGTCTTTCCAGATGATCTCCCACAGATACCTCCTGATAGAGAGATATCATTTGGGATTGATCTTCTTCCTGATACTCAGCCTATTTCTATTCCTCCTTACCGTATGACCCCTACAGAACTTAAGGAGTTGAAAGAGCAACTCAAAGATCTACTAGATAAGGGTTTCATAAGGCCCATTATTTATCCTTGAGGTGCTCCTGTGTTGTTTGTGAGAAAGAAAGATGACTCTTTGCATATGTGCATTGATTACCGCCAACTGAATAAAGTCACCATAAAAAATAAGTACCCCCTTCCGAGAATAGATGATTTGTTTGCCTAATTGCAAGGTGCAGGTTATTTCTCAAAGATAGACCTTCGTTCCATCTATCATCAACTCAAAGTTAGGGAGTTTGACATCCCGTAAACCGCTTTCCAAATTTGTTATAGCCATTTTAAGCTTCTTGTTATGTCTTTCGGGTTAACTAATGCCTCAACAGCTTTCATGGACCTCATGAATCAAATGTTTAGACCATATCTAGATATGTTTGTCATAGTGTTCATCGATGATATACTGGTGTACTCCCGTAGTGAGGATGAACATTTTGATCATCGTCGAGCTATTTTGCAAACCCTAGAGATCACAAGTTGTTTGCCAAGTTCAGTAAGTATGAGTTTTGGCTAAAGTCTTTTGCTTTTTTGGGTCATATCATTTCTTTCGAGGGTATCAGAGTTAATCCCTAAAAGACCGAAGCAGTTAAAAATTAGCCTAGACATATTTCTCTGACTGATATTCAAAGTTTCTTAGGTTTATCTGGCTATTACCATCATTTTGTTAAGGGTTTCTCCTCTATAGTGTCTCTTATGACTCAGTTGACCCAAAAGAAAGTGAAGTTCTTATGGTCCGAATCTTGTGAGAAGAGTCTTCAGGAGTTGAGGACTCGACTCACTTCAGCCTCTTTTTTGACTTTGCCTGATAGTGTTGATGGTTTTGTGGTGTAATGTGATGCTTTGAGAGTTGGGTTGGGTTGCGTATTGATGTAAAAGGGTAAGGTGATAGCTTATGCTTCTAGATAGTTGAAACCCCATGAGAAAAATTACCCCACCCATGACCTTGAGTTGGCTGCTGTTGTGTTTGCTTTGAAAATCTGGAGACACTACTTGTATGGTGTCCATGTTGATGTTTTCACTGATCATAAGAGTCTGCAGTATGTGTTTACCTAGAGAGAATTGAATCTTAGGCAGAGACGATGGTTAGAATTGTAGAGTGTCCATGGGTAGTGTTTCGCATGTGGTAGAAGGTAAGAAAGAGTTGGCTCATGATGTATATCATTTGGATAGATTGGGGGTTAGGTTGTTTGACTCTGCTGAAGATAGTATAGGGGTTCAGAGTAGTTTCGAATCCTCCTTGGTTTTGGAAATGAAGGAAAAGCAATACTTAGATGCTAGTTTGGTCAGAAAAGGAGTCAGTCAAGGACCAAAAAGTAGAGGTTTCTCCCAAGGGGGAGATGGTGTGTTGAGATTGCAGGGTAGATTGTTTGTCCCGAAGGTTGATGATCTGAGACAGAGGATTATGGCTGAAGCGCATGAGGCGCGATATTCTATTCATCCTGGTTCCACCAAGATGTACTGAGACTTGCGGGAAATCTATTGGTGGAGTGGCATGAAAAAAGATATAGCAGTATTTGTAGCTAAGTGTGCAACATACCAACAGGTTAAGGTTGAACACCAAAGACCTGATGGTATGATTCAAGAGTTTAGTATTCCCACTTGGAAGTGGGAAGAGATAAATATGGACTTCGTGATTGGTTTACCTTCTTCCCGATGCCATCATGATTCCATTTGGGTTGTGGTTGATAGGTTGACTAAGTCTACTAATTTCTTGCCTGTTCATACTTTATATACTGCTGAGGATTATGTTAGATTGTATACCCAAGATCTAGTCAGACTGTATGGAGTTCCCTTGTCTATCATTTCGGATAGAGGTACTCAGTTCACTTCGCAATTTTGGAAAGCTTTTCAGAAGGGTCTTGGTACCTAAGTGCTTTTGAGTTCTGCTTTTTATCTGCAGACCGATGGTCAGGATGCGCGGACCATCCAGACCTTAGAAGATATGTTGAGAGCTTGTGCACTTGACTTTAAGGGAAGTTAGGATGATCACTTACCATTGATAGAGTTTGCTTACAATAACAGTTTCTACTCTAGTATTGGTATGGCTCCATTTGAAGTCTTATATGGGCGGAAGTGTAGATCACCCATAGGTTGGTTCGAGGTGGGTGAAGCGACTATGAGTGGTCCTGATTCAGTATTTAAGGCTATGGAAAAAGTTAAGTTAATTAGGGAAAGGTTGAAAACTGTGCAAAGTCATCAGAAGTCATATGCAGATGTCAGAAGGAGAGACCTTGAGTATGAAGTTGGTGACCTAGTGTATCTGAAAATTTCACCCATGAGGGGGTGAAGAGATTCGGAAAGAAGGGGAAGCTTAGTCCCCGTTATGTTGGTCCTTACAAAATCCTTAGCCGTGTTAGTAAGGTAGCTTTTGAGGTCGAGTTGCCTTCTGAGTTGTCCTCTGTTAATCCAATATTCCATGTCTCCATGCTTAGAAAGCATATTAGCGATGTTGTGGTAGTGGATTCCTCTGTGAATGCTGACATTTAAGAAAATATTTCTTTTGATGAGATTCCTGTTGAGACTCTTGAATTCAGTGTCCGAAGACTAAGGATCGAAGAAGTTCCCTTGGTCAAGGTGTTGTGGCGAAACCAATCTGTTGAGGGTGCAACTTGGGAAGCTGAGGCGGATATGCAATCCAAGTACCCGAACCTATTTTACGCAAATTCCGATAAAGCCAAAGGTACCGTTCATTCCTAAATCAAGCACTTTTGATAAAAGTTACAGTAGTTCAACTGTCATTTATTATGTGTTCGACTATAGTTTCTTGAATTTAGCATTCTATGTTGCATTCGGAGTGAGAAACGATGTGGTGATGAGTCTAACGAATAGTTTCAGCTGTATGCACTTTTCCCTATCTAATCTTGGCATGTCTAGTGTCATTTGAGGATAAATTTTTCCAGGGGGAGGATGATATAATACCCCAGGAAATTTTTCATTGAAATTTTGTGAGTAAACGTGTTGGGTTTTATCTTCTAGAATGAATTATAAATTTTCTGTATGGAATGTCTTAGATGATGATGCACCATTGCTTAGAGTATCTAATAAGCTTTCCAACGATATGTGGTTCATCCAAAACGGACACCCAAGCGACGAGTTATGAACATTCAAATCGAACTGTGAATAGTAGTGAACAGTAAAACGTGCAGGAAAAAGTACTGAGGCCTGATGTATTATTGCTCCAACTTTAAACGATCATAACTCCTTATACATACTGATCTAGGTGATCTACTATATATCAACGAAAAGCTCTACGAGTCCTCTTTCCAATGAAATTGGTTTCATCCAATTTGTCTATCGGAGGAAAAAGTTATGGTCGATCTACTTCAGCCTATCGAAAATGAATTTTTGGGTTAACTTCAAATGATCATAACTCCTCATACACAATGATCTGGGTGAGATACTATATGTCAATGAAAATATATGAGAGTTCTCTGTCTAATGAAATTGGTTTCATCCAATTTGGATATCGGAGTAAAACATTATGGTTGATCTACTTCAGACTATCAAAACAGTCTACCAAAGGACAGATTCGAGAATTATTTGATTTTTAGGGGCGTTTTGGTCATTCCCCCTCACCCAAAATCCGTCCAAATCCTATATTAAAGCCTATTAGAAGCATTATATGTTATTTCATCAAATTGCCATAAAAAGAAAACCCTAAGCTCCTACATCCAACTTCAAGAACCTC